>NC_069504.1:384255723-384303223 GCF_027579735.1 Bombina bombina | reverse complement strand
TAGGGGTTTTTAGACGTGGGGTTTATGTTAGGGTGTAAGGTTTAAACGTAACTTTTTTTCCCCCCATAGACATCAATGAGGCTGCGTTATGGAGCTTTTCATTCCGCGATCGCAGGTGTTAGGTTTTTTTCTAACCCGCTCTCCCCATTAATGTCTATGGGGAAAGCGTGCACGAGTACGTCAAAACAGCTCTTGTATTTTGTGCGGTATGGAGCTCAACGCATCCATATCACAAGCACAAGCCGGCTTTTTCAAAACTTGTAATGGCTGTGTTATAGAGGGTGAAATAACGCAACTTTTCTTGCGTTCATTAAATACCCTCTAGCGCGCATAACTCGTAATCTACCCTAATGTTACCATATAGTGCAGGAGGAACATGCAGCCTCCTGAGCCTACCTAGGAATGCTGTTTTATTTGACTTGTTCACAATTTTTTTTTTAGATTTAAGCTGTTTTAATATAATTTCATCTTGAGAATAATTTGAAAATTCCACAACAAAATAGGAATGATAATATTTTGTTGCTACCACAAAAATTTTCTTTATAAAGAATTACCAACCACAGCCTGCTTTGGGCTGCACATCTAACCAATAAGGTTTCATGCAGTAGTCATTTATGTTTATTCGCTAACAAGGTGCAATATTTGATATAAAATGTAATTAATTGTCTGGGGCAGATTGTGATTTAGTAACACAAACAAACCCTTTGAAGATAGCGTAGCAACCCTTTTAAAGAGATGTATGCCAATGTCTCTTTTGAAATAAAATGCAACAAATTAAGAGAGTGTGCTTAAAAAGACAGCTTTCTAGAATATATGTTTAACAAATATAAATATATTTAACAAACATCATCAATTTGGGATAAACTCGATTTTCCTGTATCAAATATTTATATTTTGTTAAATATTTATTCTTCTATAGCTGTCTTTTAAAAATACCACTCAATGCAGTAGAATTGCATAATTAACACGTGCATAATACAAAGACAGTGATTTAACACCTTCTCTGAATTTTAAATAAGTAGTAGATTTCTTTTCTGACAAAATTATTTTTTCTCCCATTTTCCGGACCCCTGTATCATGTGACATACATCTGCCAATCACAGACTAGTGTACGTATACCCTGTGATCACATGCTCAGTAGGTTCTTGTTCCCCAGAAAGTGTGAAAATAAAAAGACGGTGTAATATTTGATAATGGAAGTAAATTGACAGTGTCTTAAAACTGCACGCTCTATCTGATCATAAAAGTTTATTTTGACTTAAGTGTCCCTTTAAGTGCACACGTGTGCAAACGAGGTTAAAAGTTTCTTTATTCCATGCATTTTCAATGTTTAAAATATTCTCCTTTGGATGCATTTTAGAGATGTGGGTGTTCGATATACTAATAACACAGTATCTATCAGAAAAAAATGTAAATGTATTAAGTAGTAATGACTTGTAGTTATTGCCAGTATTCAAATATTAAATTAATTACCCCTTTATGCAAAACATATTATATATTAAATTTGTAGACACTTTACTACTGGTCAATAACAAGTAAAATATGAGGAGGCGTGGGGGTAGGGTGATCAGACATCCCCGATTTCCGGGGCCGGCCCCAGGTTGAGGAGACTGTCCCCAGACAAATTATGCCCCCGGGAAGAGGGTTCTATTCTCTCTTCTGTGTTCTTTTCATGCAATAGCTCTAGCTAGAGGCTATTAGATTTAGTGCCAGTCCAGATGCAATGTACATTGTGTCGATCTTCCTCACCCAATTCTGTGGTTTACTGTCGGTTTCTCCTGTGTTAATACAATCATAGAGTTTCAAGTACGCACCAGGATGTTGCATTTTTTTCCTCACACGTAAACTCTACAAACCATTAGTCTGTTACTATATTGTTGCTTTTGTGTGCCATTAAGCTCACTCTGTCAGTAATGAGAGAAGCTGTAACTGGTACACTAACATAACTGGTAACAGTTATTTTCTATAAAAAAGGAAGTGAGGCAGTTATTAGTGTCTTGTAGTGTGAGACTTACTCAGTACCATCTCTTTAGTCTCTTAGTGCCATTATAGGGTATATTCTATTCCTACTGAATAGTTTGTTGTAGAATGTATCAATAAGAAAACAAACTTTTTGCTGCAAAATAATGTGTGATAAAACTTCTCAACTATTTAGCGCTGTGTGATAATAATAGCAATAATAACTATAAGATAATACACCTCATAGACTGTAATTGTATCGAGATGAAATTGCATGATGGAGCAAATTTAGTTGAAAGTCAGAGACATTATGTTGCTTCACACTAAGGGAAACTGACTGAAACTCACACACCTTTTTTAGGGAGGTCGTAATTATGTAGGTTGTATGGTAATCACGGCTATAAAAGCCGGTGGAAGTCCTATGTATAATATGCCTGATGAAACGGCCGTTAGTAGCCGAGAAACGCGTAGCATATTTCCATATGCTCACCTATATGTAGCTTTGTATCACAGCCAATATTGTTTATATCAATAAATATCTTGATTTTATTCTGGCTTTGCTACTTATTGGGTGAGAACAGCATTACCATACACCTGCGTTGGAGGAACCTTGGAGACCGGAGGGAGCTAGCTGGTTAGCTCTGATAGCCAGCCTGCATCTACAAGCACATAAGTGTGCTCCTTCAAATTGTGAGTACCCTGTGTAAGAAGTTTGGAGCTGGGGTTTTCTGGTTATCACGGATACGCACATTTGGGCGCTTCTTATCTTTCAGATTGGAAGCGAGCGATTGCCGGAGGGAGCAAGCTGGGTAGCTCTGATAGCCAGCCCGCTACTACTAGCACATAAGTGTGCTTTAGGAAATTGTGAGTAGTCTGTGTATAAGATTGGTGTCTGTTTAACTTCGTTGTTCGCTATGGATACACACATTTGTGCGCCTCTCTTGTGTTTGCAGTTGACTGAAACTTCACAGCTGGGGATATAACAGATACTCGCTGTAAGGGTCAGCGTAAGAGGTTCAACTATTTTTAGTAAATTTATGTGTTTTTTTTAATTACTTAAAACATTTTTTCAGTTGAACATGGACGAAATGTGAGAAATAACCATATATATCATACAATCACTCCATAAACACATACCAAATACACTATATATATATATATATATATATATTTTTTTTTTTTTTTTAATTATTTTATTGAATTACAAACAGTAAGTAGAAAAAAATCAAGCACATTCATTAAACAGTGCATACGTCTTAGACTTTTATATTTACACCTCCAACACAAAGGAGATGTATAAGATATATAATACTGCATATTACTGTCAATATAGCAATTTTCTAACAATACTAGCCTTGTTAACTATGCCACTTAGGTTACAGAGACTGTATCTCCTGACTATATGACTATATACCTTCATTTCTTTTATATAATTACACATATTACTTTTGGAAAACCTATCCACCTTCATAAAATACAGTTCAAGTCTAATTCTATACCCCAGCAAATATGTTCATTTATTTCACCTAGTAATTGTGTCAGAATTAATATCTGGGGGTCGATCCGATATAAATCGTCGCCCGCAAAAGCCGGCGACGCCAATATTTACGCTGATTTGGTATCCTATATACGGCGTAACCTAGAAGTTACGCGCGTATATTTCTGCCGTCGCCCGTAGTTTTTTGGGCCATAGGCAGGTATACCAAACCAGCGCAGTTTGGTATTCAATATACAGCGTAAGGACTTACGTGGCGAAAATGGAGAAAACTTACTCCATTTTCACCTCGCCACAAAAAGCAGCAGTAAGAAGCCTTACGCTGACTATTGGAGCCCCGTAACTCCCTAAACTAACTAGAAAATAAACCTAACACCTAACGCATGCGCAATGTCTATCTCCCTGTCAACCGCGATCTTCTAAAATAAACCTAACACCTAACGCATGCGCAATGTCTATCTACCTGTCAACCGCAATCCCCCCCCCCCCCCCGAAATCCCTAATAAAGTTATTAACCCCTAAACCGCCGCTCCCCGGACCCCGCCGCCATCTACATAAACTAACCCCCTACTGTGAGCCCCTAAAACCGCCGCCATCTACCTTATCTATCCCCTAATCCCCTAACCCAATTAACCCTAAGTATATTATAGTTAATATAGGTATTACATTATATATATTAACTATATTAACCCTAATTATATTAGGGTTAATATAGTTAATATAGTTACTATAGTATTTATATTAACTATATTAACTCTATCTAACCCTAACTAAATTTATATTAAATTAATCTAATTCATTTATAAACTAAAATATTCCTATTTAAATCTAAATATTTACCTATAAAATAAACCCTAAGATAGCTACAATATAATTAATAATTACATTGTAGCTATGTTAGGGTTAATATTTATTTTACAGGTAAATTGTTAATTATTTTAACTAGGTATAATAGATATTAAATAGTTATTAACTATTTAATATCTACCTAGTTAAAATAATTACCCAATTACCTGTAAAATAAATCCTAACCTAAGTTATAAATATACCTACACTATCAATAAATTTAATAAACTACAAACATCTATCTAAAAATACAATTAAATTAACTAAACTAAATTACAAAAAAAAACAAACACTAAATTACAAAAAATAAAATAAAGATTACAAGATTTTTAAGCTAATTACACCTATTCTAAGCCCCCTAATAAAATAATAAACCCCCAAAATAAAAAAAATTCCCTGCCCTATTCTAAATTAAACAAATTTCAAAGCTCTTTACCTTACCAGCCCTTAAAAGGGCCTTTTGTGGGGCATGCCCCAAAGAATTCAGCTCTTTTGCATACAACAAATACAACTAGAAAAATTAACTAAACTAAATTACAAAAAAAAACAAACACTAAATTACAAAAAATAAAATAAAGATTACAAGATTTTTAAGCTAATTACACCTATTCTAAGCCCCCTAATAAAATAATAAACCCCCAAAATAAAAAAAAATTCCCTGCCCTATTCTAAATTAAACAAATTTCAAAGCTCTTTACCTTACCAGCCCTTAAAAGGGCCTTTTGTGGGCATGCCCCAAAGAATTCAGCTCTTTTGCATACAACAAATACAATCCCCCCCCCCCCATTACAACCCACCACCCCACATACCCCTATTCTAAAACACCCAAACCCCCCTTAAAAAAGCCTAACACTACCCCCCTTAAGATCTCCCTACCTTGTCTTCACCACACCGGGCCGAACTCCTGATCCGATCCGGGCGATGTCTTCCTCCAAGCGGCAAAGAAGAATTCTTCCTCCGGCGATGTCTTCCTCCAAGCGGCAAAGAAGAATTCTTCCTCCGGCGACGTCTTCCTCAAAGCGGCAGCAAAGTCTTCATTCTTCCGGCGGCATCTTCAATCTTCTTTCTTCGCTCCGCCGCCGCGGAGCATCCATCCCGGCCGACTGCTGTACTACGAATGAGGTACCTTTAAATGACGTCATCCAAGATGGCGTCCGCCAAATTCCGATTGGCTGATAGGATTCTATCAGCCAATCGGAATTAAGTTAGAAAAATCTGATTGGCTGATTGAATCAGCCAATCAGATTCAAGTTCAATCCGATTGGCTGATCCAATCAGCCAATCAGATTGAGCTCGCATTCTATTGGCTGTTCCGATCAGCCAATAGAATGCGAGCTCAATCTGATTGGCTGATTGGATCAGCCAATCGGATTGAACTTGAATCTGGTTGGCTGATTCAATCAGCCAATCAGATTTTTCTAACTTAATTCCGATTGGCTGATAGAATCCTATCAGCCAATCGGAATTCGGCGGACGCCATCTTGGATGACGTCATTTAAAGGTACCTCATTCGTAGTACAGCAGTCAGCCGGGATGGATGCTCCGCGGCGGCGGAGCGAAGAAAGAAGATTGAAGATGCCGCCGGAAGAATGAAGACTTTGCTGCCGCTTGGAGGAAGACGTCGCGGAGGAAGAATTCTTATTTGCCGCTTGGAGGAAGACATCGCCGGAGGAAGAATTCTTCTTTGCCGCTTGGAGGAAGACATCGCCCGGATCGGATCAGGAGTTCGGCCCGGTGTGGTGAAGACAAGGTAGGGAGATCTTCAGGGGGGTAGTGTTAGGCTTTTTTAAGGGGGGTTTGGGTGGTTTTAGAATAGGGGTATGTGGGTGGTGGGTTGTAATGGGGGGGGGGGATTGTATTTGTTGTATGCAAAAGAGCTGAATTCTTTGGGGCATGCCCCACAAAAGGCCCTTTTAAGGGCTGGTAAGGTAAAGAGCTTTGAAATTTGTTTAATTTAGAATAGGGCAGGGAATTTTTTTTATTTTGGGGGTTTATTATTTTATTAGGGGGCTTAGAATAGGTGTAATTAGCTTAAAAATCTTGTAATCTTTTTTTTTATTTTTTGTTAATTTAGTGTTTGTTTTTTTTTGTAATTTAGTTTAGTTAATTTAATTGTATTTTTAGATAGATGTTTGTAGTTTATTAAATTTATTGATAGTGTAGGTGTATTTATAACTTAGGTTAGGATTTATTTTACAGGTAATTGGGTAATTATTTTAACTAGGTAGATATTAAATAGTTAATAACTATTTAATATCTATTATACCTAGTTAAAATAATTAACAATTTACCTGTAAATATAAATATTAACCCTAACATAGCTACAATGTAATTATTAATTATATTGTAGCTATCTTAGGGTTTTATTTATAGGTAAGTATTTAGATTTAAATAGGAATATTTTAGTTTATAAATGAATTAGATTAATTTAATATAAATTTAGTTAGGGTTAGATAGAGTTAATATAGTTAATATAAATACTATAGTAACTATATTAACTATATTAACCCTAATATAATTAGGGTTAATATAGTTAATATATATAATGTAATACCTATATTAACTATAATATACTTAGGGTTAATATAGATAATATAGCTGGCGGCGGGGTAGGTAGATTAAATTAGGGGTTAATCATTTTAATAGAGATGGCGGCGGTTTGTAAGGGGCTTACATTAGGGGTTAATAATTTTAATATAGATGGCGGCGGTGTTAGGGGCTCACTTTAGGGGGTTATAGATATAATATAGCTGGCGGCGGGGTATGGAGAGCAGCGGTTTAGGGGTTAATAACTTTATTAGGTTGCGGCGGGGTACGGGAGCGGCGGTTAGGGGTTAATAGCTTTTTTATTGTTAGGCTAGTGAGGGGGGATAGCGGATAGAGGGTTAGACGTGTCGGGCTATGTAGGGAGGCGTGTTAGACAGTGCGGGCTATGTTAGGGAGGCGTGTTAGACAGTGCGGGCTATGTTAGGGAGGCGTGTTAGACAGTGCGGGCTATGTTAGGGAGGCGTGTTAGACAGTGCGGGTGTTTTAGACTTTAGTCAGGTTTTATAGGCGCCGGCAGATTCTAACGTGGCGCAAGTCACTGGCGACGCCAGAAATTTGTACTTGCGCAGATTTCTGGACATCGCTGGTTTGTCAGACTTTGCACATTAGCATCTGACGGCGACCTATATGGGATAGCTCGAGTTGCGAGCTGAAACTGCGGGCGACGCCGGTTCCCTCGCTTGCGCCGCAAACTGCGATCTATATCGGATCGCGCCCCCGAGTTGTAACCTTTAGGACCTTAATAAATTCATTCCATTTCCAAATAAAATGTTCTGATCTATTTTCTTTTTCATACATAACATCATATATTTCAATAGATAACTGTTTTTTAAGTTGTTCAATAATCTTTTTAAGGCTTGGAATAGTCGGTAAAAGCCAAGATCCTAAGATACATTTCCTTGTTATCATTATTACCATCACCACAAAAGCCTAAAAAAAATTATATTTCTAGAGTGCATAGCATTAAAACATTTTTGAGGTTTAATTGCCATTTTATATTTAGTTTTTTGCAATCCAATAACTTATTTTGGCCCAAAGTTGTTTTATTTTCGGGCATTCCCATAGATAGTGTATTAGACTTGGATTATTCATTTTACACTTAATACATTCATTCTTAGTCACATAAAATTTATGTACCATTTTAGTTTGTGATTCCCTAAAGTATGCGTCACTGGACACTTGATGGATAAGTTTCAAGCTTTTGTGCAATTCTTCTATGGTCACCTGTTCTTTCAGCTCTCTGTTCCAGGCCATCATAAGATTTGACAAAATGTTGTCTTTGTATGAGTCTAACAGAGCCTCATATATGAATGAGTATGTACATTTCTTTTTATTATACATTACAATTGATTTATTCAAGCAATGATTTTCCCATAGCCTAGGATATTTTTGCGTTAATGTGTTTATATAGTGAGTAACTTGAGTATATGCAAAGTAATAAGAGTCAGATATTAGTGTATTTTCTTGTAGTTCTTGAAAAGATATAACTTTTCTATGTGATAGATTTATCAAATTACCTATTATTTTTATGTTAATCTTGTGCCATTTTTTAAAAAAAACGGGGGACCTGCCTGGTAAAAATGATGGATTTGTTTCTCAGCACTCTTACCATGACGCCTGGAGGGCCCTGCACCCTGATGTTGACGACTACACCTGCTACTCATCTCCCTCTCAGTCTTTCTCGAGCCTCGGTTATTTATTTTGTCATTCGTGGATGCTACAAAAGGTGGCGATGGTAAGGATCATACCGTGTGTGTGGTCGGACCACGATGCAGTGGTTCTTGATATCATCTTTTCCCTGTTAGGGGAGGGCGGACGCTCCTGGCGCTTAGCACAATATCTCCTAACGGATGCGCTGGTTCCCTCCTGGATACAGGAGATAGAGGAGTTCCTCCGTATCAATGATGCGGGCTCTGTATTGGCACTAACTCTGTGGGCATCACTCAAAGCTTACCTTCGCAGACTCTTTATACAAAAAACGTCAGAAAATAGAAGGCTCAAGGGGGCCAATTTAGTCCAGCTTTATCATGACTACACTATAGCACGGAAACAGCTTAGAGGCATAAGATCGGACTCCCTGATAAGGAAAGTCCAATCTCTTAAGAAACAGATTGAAGCATGTGAACTCGAGTGAGTTCAGAGAAGCCTTTATCTCTTGAAACAGAGATACTACCATAAGGGAGATAGAGCGGATAAACTTCTAGCTCACAAGCTCCAACAGAGAACGCTATTGAATAGGATAGCTTTCATAGCGAGAGACGATAGAAAGTTCTATTCCCCAAGCGACATAGGGGACGTCTTCGCTGATTATTACAGCCGCCTATATCAGATATCTGAAGACCCACATATGCACTTTGCCCCGGCGTCCGCTATCCCGGAGTTTCTTAGTAAGCTTCATCTTCCGCAGGTCCCTGAGGACCTGAGGGAACTTCTTGCAGCCCTTATCTCAGCGGAGGAGGTTGCGACGACTATCAAGAGCCTTAAGACTCATAAGTCTCCGGGCCCAGACGGGTTTGACGCCACATTCTGCAAAAAATTTGTGACCCAACTTTGCCCCATCCTAACTCGCGTGTTTTGTGAAGCCATGGGCATGGGTAAGTTCCCTAGAGACTTCCTAGAAGCATTGATTATAACCATACCCAAACCCCGGAAAGACCCCACACTTTGTGAAAACTACCGCCCATTTTCTCTCATAAATGGGGATGAAAAATTATATGCCAAGATCCTGGCCTCGCGGATAAATAAGGCCCTCCCTTGATCCACCCAGACCAGGTGGGATTTACCCCTGGACGTCAGGGCATGGACAACACTAGACGCCTGTTGAACATCTTCTTTGAGGCGGCAGCACTCGAGATCCCACTGGTTACCCTGTCATTGGATGCGGAAAAAGCATTCGACAGGGTCCGGTGGGAGTATATGGTTGAAGTCTTGCGATTTTTCGGTTTCCCTATCACCTTTATCACGGCAGTAATGGCTCTTTACTCCGGCCCAGCAGCTAGGGTGAGAGGAGTAGGATTTGTATCCAGAGCCTTCAATATAAAGAATGGCATGAGACAGGGGTGCCCTCTGTCGCCTCTTCTTTTCGCCCTGATGATGGAGCCTTTGGCGACCAGACTCCGGTCGAGTCCATCCGTCCAGCCCCTAATACTATATGATGTTCCGCAGGCTCTGGCACTGTTTGCCGATGATCTGACGATATTTCTAGCTGAGCCGGAGGACTCACTTCCTGAACTATTTAAAATATTGGCCGAATTTGCTAATTTAACATACTATAAACTTAATTACAACAAGACAGAAGCCTATGCTATAGGCCTGTCTGAGACTGCATTAGAGACTTTGAGAGGATCTTACCCTTTCAAATGGTCTACTGACGGACTAAAACATTTAGGTCTAATGCTTTCCCAGACAGGTTGTAGCCGCGAACTATGGGTCCCTCCTTAGAGATTTCCAGCAGACTATTGCTAGCTGGAGAGTTTCGGAGGTGTCTTGGACGGGAAGGGTCGCGGCCATAAAGATGCTGCTGCTTCCAAAACTGACTTACCTATTTCAATGCCTCCCGGTCGCAGTCCCGGCATATCTTCTCAATCATTTCCAGTCTGTACTCATGAAGTATATTTGGAAAGACCGACACGCAAGACTACCCCTAAACCAATTGCAGAAACCAAAAATTTGTGGGAGCATCTCTGTCCCAAATATCACCTATTACTACAAAGCAGCTATGCTCTCTCATATAACTGCCTGGGGGGTTAGAGACTGTTCCTCATGTTGGTTCCAAATTGAACAAGGCTCATTACCCGCTGGAGTTAACCTGGCTGATCTTATATGGATCCCGGACCATGCAGAGGTCTTGAGTGGTATCCATAGTCGTATAATTAAGACCTGTCTATGACTCTGGAAAGAATTGCGCTCCTGGACTCGGGTCGCGCCCCCACCCCTCCCCAATACATTCAATTAAGGCTCTACTGCATTGCCTCCCGGACTCCCACCCCAGGAAGTGGGAAGCCTTAGAGATTATACTGATCTCGGATCTGTATAGAGGGGACGCGCTAGCTATCCCACCCCAATAGACAATTTCCCCAGAGAGTTGCAGTTTGAGTACCTACGTATGGTCTCACTCCTCTTGTCTTGGGGATTTCAGAAATTGAGCATGCGAGCCCTCACCAAATGGGAGAGGAGATGGTTGACGGGCAGATCTCTGCGAGGCACCCTATCGTTTCATTACAAGACTCTGCTCAACTCTTTTTGTTTCACTAAAACCCAGTCTACGGAAGATTGCTACTCATCTCCCTCTCAGTCTTTCTCGAGCCTCGATTATTTATTTTGTCATTCGTGGATGCTACAAAAGGTGGCGATGGTAAGGATCATACCGTGTGTGTGGTCGGACCACGATGCAGTGGTTCTTGATATCATCTTTTCCCTGTTAGGGGAGGGCGGACGCTCCTGGCGCTTAGCAGAATATCTCCTAACGGATGCGCTGGTTCCCTCCTGGATACAGGAGATAGAGGAGTTCCTCCGTATCAATGATACGGGCTCTGTATCGGCACTAACTCTGTGGGCATCACTCAAAGCTTACCTTCGCAGACTCTTTATACAAAAAACGTCAGAAAATAGAAGGCTCAAGGGGGCCAATTTAGTCCAGTCTGTACTCATGAAGTATATTTGGAAAGACCGACACGCAAGACTACCCCTAAACCAATTGCAGAAACCAAAAATTTGTGGGAGCATCTCTGTCCCAAATATCACCTATTACTACAAAGCAGCTATGCTCTCTCATATAACTGCCTGGGGGGTTAGAGACTGTTCCTCATGTTGGTTCCAAATTGAACAAGGCTCATTACCCGCTGGAGTTAACCTGGCTGATCTTATATGGATCCCGGACCATGCAGAGGTCTTGAGTGGTATCCATAGTCGTATAATTAAGACCTGTCTATGACTCTGGAAAGAATTGTGCTCCCTGGACTCGGTCGCGCCCCACCCCTCCCCAATACATTCAATTAAGGCTCTACTGCATTGCCTCCCGGACTCCCACCCCAGGAAGTGGGAAGCCTTAGAGATTATACTGATCTCGGATCTGTATAGAGGGGACGCGCTAGCTATCCCACCCCACACCTATCCAATAGACAATTTCCCCAGAGAGTTGCAGTTTGAGTACCTACGTATGGTCTCACTCCTCTTGTCTTGGGGATTTCAGAAATTGAGCATGCGAGCCCTCACCAAATGGGAGAGGAGATGGTTGACGGGCAGATCTCTGCGAGGCACCCTATCGTTTCATTACAAGACTCTGCTCGACTCTTTTTGTTTCACTAAAACCCAGTCTACGGAAGATTGGGAGAGGGACCTGGGGGCAGTGGCCTCGGATGGGGCTTGGCAGAGCGCTCTCCGGGATGTCAATATAGTAGTTCAATGTTCTAACCTGTTTGAATTACACATTAAAATCTTACTCAGGTGGTACTGGGTCCCGACCAGGTTGCATAGAATATTCCCCTCCCATTCAGCGGAATGCTGGAGGGGTTGCACACAATGAGGTACACACTTGCACATCTGGTGGGAGTGCCCCAGGCTGGGAACCTTCTGGACCCAGGTGGCGGACTTGCTGAGACAATTGGGTCTGACTGGTGGTCTTACGGGGAACATGGCGCTCTTTCACCTTGGACTGCAGGACCTCCCAAAACCATCCCGACTATTATGTGTTATTATTCTCCTGACAGCAAAACTTGTTATAGCCAGGCAGTGGACAAAAACTACATTTTTAACGCTTGCCCCAGTACTAGAGTCACTAGACTACATTAAAAAAATGGAAGAATATGCGCTGAGAGTCAAGGGTCGCTATAACCTCTATTGCTCTATTTGGTTCTTATGGGACGAACATAGAAAGGTTAGAAATACGTCTGGGCGAACCGCTAGTCCAGCTGGAGCTCAGACTGTTCTGTAACACCCCGGACCGGTCTGCATTGCAGACGACCCGATTATTATTCCTTCATGGTCCCCTGGATCCCCTTTTTTTTTTTTTTTCTCTTCCTTTCACCCCCCTTCTCCTCTTTCTCCCCTCTGGCCCTTCCCTTCCTCACCCCTAGAAGGGGTTCTTCGGGTTTTTATGCCTCCCATTTCACCATTATGTTTACTTGCTCTGCCATACTCTAAAGTTTGAAAATTCTTATATTGCTTAGTTAAGATGACTTGAATTTTGTAAAGCTCTAAGTTGTTCTAACTCTTATTACATGTTCATGGAGTTGAGAACTTTGTCTTCCGATAAGTTCCAGTTATCAGATCCATTCTGTGCACCTATAATTTTATGTACTTCCTGCCAAGCCCTAATTATTTCCTTGTACATTATATGTTTCTTTATCTTTATCTGAAATACACAGACCTCCATTTTCTCTTTTCATCTGTAATTTTTTTAAACTAATACAATTTTTTTTCCTTCCCACAAAAAAAAATTAAACATTTTATTACATTTTTTTTATGTCCCTTTTAGGAATCTTAATCGGAATCATATTCATGGGGTACAATAATTTGGGAAGTATCATCATCCTTATTAGATGAGCTGATAGTTAAATGGCTAACCATTTCCATCTCTTAAGATCAATTTTAATGTCTTCAAATATCCGATTAAAATTTAAATTATACCATTCATTTGGATTTTTTGAGATACAGATACCCAGATATTTTTGATATTTTCTAACTTCGATAAAAGGTAGATTTTCAACTTTTATTTCTTTATTTTTACTTAACCACATAATCTCTGATTTATTCTCATTTATTTTATAGCCTGAGAATGGACCAAAGGTCTTAATTACTTGCATAATATCTTTTAAATGTAGTTCTGGATCTTGTAAAAAAAGAAGCATGTCATCTGCATAGAGAACTGCATTAAAACTAATCTCGTTTATCTTTACGCCAAAGGGTATTTTCCGGAGTTTAGCCGCTAAAGGTTCCAATGTTAAATTAAATAACAAGGGTGATAAAGGACACCCTTGTCTTGTGCCTCTTTCCAAAACAAACCTTGAGGATAACTCTCCATTAACCATTAATGAGGCATTTGGCTTATTGTAAATGTTTTTGATAAGAGAATAAAATGGTCCCTGAATGTTATACTTTTTTAAAAATGAGAATAAGAATGACCATTCGACCCTATCAAATGTTTTTTCTGCATCCAATGCTAAAAGTGCCGTATTCTTCTTAGGTTGATTTATCATTTTTTTGTTTAAAGTCCAGAAGTAATTCACTAAATATAAAACTTTTCTCATATTCTTTACTGAAGATCTTTCTTGTACAAAGCCTGACTGATCACTGTCACCTAGATTTAGAGTTCTGCGTTAGCCGTCAAAAGCAGCGTTAAGGGGTACTAATGCTGCTTTTGGCCACCCGCTGGTATTTAAAGTCAGGCAGGAAAGGGTCTAACGCTCACTTCCTCACCGCGACTCCAGGCTACCGCAGATCCCCTTACGCCAATTGCGTATCCTATCTTTTCAATGGGATCTGCCTAACGCCAGTATTTGGAGTCTTGGGAGAAGTGAGCGGTAGACCCTCTACCAACAAGACTCCTACCGCCAAAAAAAGTCAGTAGTTAAGAGCTTTATGGGCTAACGCGTGAATATAAAGCTCTTAACTACTGTGCTACAAAGTACACTAACACCCATAAACTACCTATGTACCCCTAAACCGAGGCCCCCCCCACATCGCCGCCACTAATAAAAAAATGTAACCCCTAATCTGCCGACCGGACACCACCACCACCTACATTATCCCTATAAACCCCTAATCTGCTGCCCCTAACATCGCCGACCCCTATATTATATTTATTAACCCCTAATCTGCCCCCCAACGTCACCGCTACCTAACTACAATTATTAACCCCTAATCTGCCGACCAGACCTCGCTGCCACTATAATAAATTTATTAACCCCTAAAGCGCCGCACTCCCGCATCGCAAACACTATAATAAATAGTATTGACCCCTAATCTGCCCTCCCTAACATCGCCGCCACCTACCTACAATTATTAACCCCTAATCTCCCGCCCGCACCATCGCCGCTACTATAATAAAATTATTAACCCCTAAACCTAACTCTAACCCTAACCCTAACACCCCCTAACATAAATATAATTTAAATTAAACAAAATATTATTCCTAAAATTAACTAAAATAATCCTATTTAAAACTAAATACTTACCTAGAAAATAAACCCTAATATAGCTACAATATAATTAATAATTATATATATATATATATTAATTTTAGGATTTATATTTATTTTACAGGCAACTTTGTATTTATTTTAACTAGGTACAATAGCTATTAAATAGTTAATAACTATTTAATAGCTACCTAGTTAAAATAAGTACAAAATTACCTGTAAAATAAATCCTAACCTAAGTTACAAATACACCTAACACTACACTATCATTAAATTAATTAAATAAATTACCTACAATTAGCTAACTTAAAATACAATAAAATAAACTATTCTATAATACAAAAAACAAACACTAAATTACAAAAATTCAAAAAGAATTACAAGATGTTTAAACTAATTACACCTAATCTAAGCCCCCTAATAAAATAAAAAATCCCCTGAAAATAAAAAAATGCCCTACCCTATTCTAAACTACCAAAGTAATCAGCTCTTTTACTAGCCCTTAAAAGGGCTTTTTGTGGAGAATTGCCCCAAAGTAATCAGCTCTTTTACCTGTAAATAAAAATGCAATACCCCCCCAACATTACAACCCACCACCCACATACCCCTACTCTAACCCACCCAAACCCCCCTTAAAAAAAATATCGCTAACCCCCTGAAGATCATCCTACCTTGAGTCGTCTTCACCCAGCCGAGCCGAATTCTTCATCCAAGGTGCGCAGAGGAGGTCCTTCATCCAGTAGAAGTCTTCATCCAAGCAGGGCAAGAAGAGGTCCTCCATCCGGTAGAAGTGTTCATCCAGGTGGCGTCTTCAATCTTCATCCATCCGGAGTGGAGCGGAACCATCTTCAAAGGAGCCGACGTGGAGCCATCCTCTTCAACTGACGACTTCACGGCGAATGAAGGTTCCTTTAAGGGACGTCATCCAAGATGGCGTCCCTTCAATTCTGATTGGCTGATAGGATTCTATCAGCCAATAGGAATTAAGGTAGAAAAAATCTGATTGGCTGATGCAATCAGTCAATCAGATTGAAGTTCAATCCGATTGGCTGATCCAATCAGCCAATCGTATTGAGCTCACATTCTATTGGCCGATCGGAACAGCCAATAGAATGCAAGCTCAATAAGATTGGCTGATTGGATCAGTCAATTGGATTGAACTTCAATCTGATTGGCTGATAGCATCAGCCAATCAGATTTTTTCTACCTTAATTCCAATTGGCTGATAGAATTCTATCAGCCAATTGGAATTGTAGGGACACCATCTTGGATGACGTCCCTTAAAGGAACCTTCATTTGTCGGGAAGTCGTCAGTTGAAGAGGATGGCTCCGCGTTGGCTCCTTTGAAGATGGCTCCGCTCCACTCCGGATGGATGAAGATTGAAGACGCCGCCTGGATGAACACTTCTACTGGATGGAGGACCTCTTGCCCCAATTGGATGAAGACTTATACCAGATCAAGGACCTCCTCTGCGCACCTTGGATGAAGAATTCAGCTTGGCTGGGTGAAGACGACTCAAGGTAGGATGATCTTCAGGGGGTTAGCGATAGGTTTTTTAAGGGGGGTTTGGGTGGGTTAGAGTAGGGGTATGTGGGTGGTGGGTTGTAATGTTGTGGGGGTATTGTATTTTTATTTTCAGGTAAAAGAGCTGATTAATTTGAGGCAATGCCCAGCAAAAAGCCCTTTTAAGGGCTGGTAATAGAGCTGATTACTTTGGTAGTTTAGAATAGGGTAGGGCATTTTTTTATTTTGGGGGGATTTTTTATTTTATTAGGGGGCTTAGATTAGGTGTAATTAGTTTAAACTTCTTGTAATTCTTTTTTATTTTTTGTAATTTAGTGTTTGTTTTTTTGTATTATAGAATGGTTTATTTTATTGTATTTTAATTTAGCTAATTGTAGGTAATTTATTTAATTAATTTAATGATAGTGTAGTGTTAGGTGTAACTGTAGTGTTATTTGTAACTTAGGTTAGGATTTATTTTACAGGTAATTGTGTACTTATTTTAACTAGGTAGCTATTAAATAGTTATTAACTATTTAATAGCTATTGTACCTAGTTAAAATAAATACAAAGTTGCCTGTAAAATAAATATAAATCCTAAAATAGCTACAATGTAACTATTAGTTATATTGTAGCTATATTAGGGTTTATTTGATAGGTAAGTATTTAGTTTTAAATAGGATTAAATTAGTTAATTTTAGGAATATTATTTTGTTTAATTTAAATTATATTTATGTTAGGGGGGTGTTAGGGTTAGGGTTAGAGTTAGGTTTAGGGGTTAATAACTTTATTATAGTAGTGGCAACGGTGCGGGCGGGAGATTAGGGGTTAATAATTGTAGGTAGGTGGCGGCGATGTTAGGGAGGGTAGATTAGGGGTTAATAACATTTATTATAGTGTTTGCGAGGCAGGAGTGCGGCAGATTAGGGGTTAATACATTTATTATAGTGGCGCCGAGGTCCGGTCGGCAGATTAGGGGTTAATAAGTGTAGGTAAGGTAGCGGCGACGTTGGGGGGGCAGATTAGGGGGTAATAAATATAATATAGGGGTCGGCAGTGTTAGGGGCAGCAGATTAGGGGTTCATAGGGATAATGTAGGTTGTGGCGGTGTCCGGAGCGGCAGATTAGTGGTTAATAGTATAATGCAGGTGTCAGCGATAGCGAGGGCGGCAGATTTGGGGTTAATAAGTGTAAGGTTAGGGGTGTTTAGACTCGGGGTTCATGTTAGGGTGTTAGGTGCAGACTTAGAGAGTGTTTCCCCATAGGAAACAATGGGGCTGCGTTAGGAGCTGAACGTTGCTTTTTTGCAGGTTTTAGGGTTTTTTTCAGCCCAAACTGCCCCATTGTTTCCTATGGGGATATCGTGCACAAGCACGTTTTTCCAGCTTACCGCTACCGTAAGCAACGCTGGTATTGAGGGTTGATGTGGAGCTAAATTAACGCACCCTTTTCTGAGCCTAACGCAGCCCCTCAGACAACTCTCAATACCAGCGTTGTTTAAAGGGTGCGCTGGGAAAAAAAGCAGCGTTAGCTACGCGGGTCTTTACCGACAAAACTCTAAATCTATCTGTATGAATTAGTGAAGGTAAACATTTTTTTAGTCTGTTAGCTAGTATTTTTGTCAAAATCCTGTAGTCTTGATTAAGTAGTGAAATTGGTTTATATGAGGCCACTTTAAAAGGGTCTTTCTTTTTTTTTTTTTTTCTTTTTTTTTTATATATTTTATTTTTATTGAGGTGTAAATAACATTTACAAAATAGTCACAGTACACAGATTACAGATTCTACAGACATCAAAGTAACATGACAATTCGTTGCAGGTACCTCATTTTTTTGCTATAGATGTATAGTGTCCCCTAGACAAACAGGTCCAGGCGTGGGACCAGACACTGTATTGAACCAGTGAGGACATATTGAGAAAGTTAATAATATAAAAACTGGTTTCAGTGTGCATGAAATTGAGGCAAACTTTGGATTAAGGACACATTCCCAGCAGATAAAAGAGTAAAAAGGGCATCAAAGCTACTCTGCAAGTTGAGAATAGGAATGTACCAAAATAGACCTCAGTTGCCACTGTAAACTTAATTAACTATAAACACTGAATCTTTATAAAAACATGAACATCAACCATACTATTATTTTTAATAAACTTCAACAAAGAAGAGTTTTCCAGTTTTAGGGCCCCAAGAGCCTTCTCTCATGAATGCAGGGGAAAACTTAGCCATGGCTCTTCGGGCTGAGCAGAGGCTGCTTAACTCTGCCAAAGGAGATGGGGAGGAGAAAGTATTCATCCCTACACCAAGGTGGTGGGGGGGGGGGAGGGTAGGCCAGCAACACTATACCCTAATATTGCTACTAGATACCAGAACCAACAAGTGAATAAACTCTAACATTAATGAGAGAAAAGCAAAGGAGTTTCAGATATTACCAGTTCCCAAGAGTCCACATATTGAATGGTATTTTATATGCGCTGCATGTTGATAGTTATGAACAAGTGTATAATTCAATCATAATTTTATAAATAGGAAGCTAATTAACAGTACTAACTTATTACCTGGGATAGTGCACTGTAATGTGGGTAATGTCTTCTGAGTTTACTATTAGGGACTTAAGATTGGGACAGTAGCGATATATGGCATTTGTACAGTACATCAACAGTCATAAGAAGCAATTTACTGTTTAGAACAGGATAAGCAATAGCAGCTCACATACTTAAATTCTTTGCCCTTCTACTTTTAGACACTAGTGGTTATATTCACTGTAGTGAAAAAGAGTGACTCAGGACCTAATACACTCATATATGGAGAGAGCTGGCCACACTCTCTATAAGCTAGCTGACAAGAGGGCTGAGTGCAGAAAAACCCACTGTGTTTTCATGTAGCAAGGATAGCAGTTAACAATGCTAAATCTCTGAATTGCAACTTATAATGTAGAGGTTCAATCAACCACAAAGAAGCAACACACACAAACCCATATGTACCCTCTACAATGGCATTTATAACGTTTATGATTTGCTAAGGGTATCGCTAAAAAAAAAGGGGAACATTCAGACATCTGTTCACATCACCAAGTCACTGCCATCAGTAAATACACTCAAACTTTAACAGATATACGTAAGAGGCAACATATGAGTAGGGAAAAAAGTAAATAACTTCTCACAGCAGGTAACTTAAAAGAGGGTAGGAACAGTTAGCAATGTACAGGACAACAGGAGGGTTCAGGTGCAAATCCCCACACCCTCAGACGGTAGTCATAAATGCAAGATCCTCAGTCATAAGCTATAGGTGAAGATCATTGGGGAGAGTCCGGTAAAATGTCTTATCTGTGGGAGCTTCTGCTAATGCAGGGTCTGTCCCTATGGGAAAGTCACTGAGTTCATCCGATGCCAGACCGGGGACCACAGAGGCATGACAGCTCATTTCTGAAGCCCGGTGTATGAAACAGATTACACCAGCTTCTCTCACCAACCTGCCTATACAAATGCACAGTGGTCCCACCCCAGTGCCGGAGTTTCGTTGTGTACTCTCACTGTCCCTCTGTAAACCTGCGGCAATTAGCGGCAGCAAGGAGAAGTGCTCCTGAGAGGTGTGCAGACATCATACCACGTTGCGGCGCTTGTTTCTCCATATGGTCCGCCCTGTGGTTCTCAGCAGCATCTGTGCACTCAGCTGGTAGAGGCATGTAGCTCCCATATGAGAGATCTTCCGCCCTGGGGCTTAATGGTGGCAATAGAGAGAGGCATGCATAGTATGCTGTAGAGCAGTGCTTTCCAAACTGTGTGTCGGGACACACTAGTGTGTCGGCAGCTGTGTGTAGGTTGTGTCCCTGCTTCAGCATAATTTTTTTTTAATTTAATTTTGGTAAATTTTTTTTTGGGGTTTCTGACTTTCTGCCTGCCTGCTAAGCATATCACATGCTTGACACGTGATGATACCTAGGGGGTCACAGATCCTCTTAACCTATTGGCACAGCTCAGTGGGCAACTGAAAACTATTCCAATTGCGGCTTTGGCGGCACATTGGCCTCCTGACTGCACGTGTAGTCTCCTTAATTGGCTCGTGACTGCATGTGTAGTCAGTGAGTGGGACAAGCAATGTGTTTGCAGCGCGGGCAGTAATCAGTCGGACTCGCAGAGCTCTGAGGGCGTCAGCTTAAATGCTGAGCTGAAGTCAGAAGTCAGTGGGGTTTTTTTGCAGCTAGCTCCCAGTAGTCATTGCTGCTCCTGCTCTTGATATATGGATAGGAAGGGGAAGCTTAAAAATCTTTGATGATGAAATGCGAGTGTCATTTAATATTCCACCAAATATTTCCACCCACCAAAAATTCAGAAACTGTGTTCATCCCATCATCCTCATACATCCATTAAAAATAGTAAGTAGCTAATTGGTGTTATTAAACATTTTTTTTTTAATTCTTGCACATACATACTGTTACTTGTAAATACATTTAGTTATTATATAATTTATGTATGTGTCCGTATCTCTTAAAACAAGTTAGTTTAACCTCCTGTTTGCTAGTACAACTGATTTACCGTGTCACGGAATGATGTAGGTCTAAAAAGTGTGTCACCAAGGTGAAAAGTTTGGAAAGCTCTGCTGTAGAGGCTCTAGCATTCTGCGGCTCCTGTATTCCATTATGATCTCCCTCAATCTCATTGCTCGTGTGCGTGCTGATCTGATCATGCAGAGTAGAGCGTCGAGCCTCCTCACATAGCCTCTTCTCATGGCTCCTCCAACAATTCTTTTACCGCGTTGACGGTTATTTGTGTATTCATGTTAGTGAGTGCTGTAACACACAGTAGACGATGCAGTATAACAAGGCCCAATATTCAATAGGTGCCTTAATTTCAGAAGTCGCAGTCCTTGCTGAGGTAAATTAACAGTCCAAAATGGCGCCTCAGTGCGTGGTAATCAGCTCAGTTTAACTGCTCACTTCAACATAAATCTGTCAGTAATCTCAGACGTTTGTAGCATGCCCGGGGTTCCTCCCTGCAACATCACCCTTCAATATAGATATCTTTTCGGTCTCTTATTGTTAATAAGACTTTCTCGGGTGCTGCTTACACGGAGCTCCCAGATCATGCGACCATTTCTGTTGCTAAAAGGGTCTTTCTCAGGTTTTGGAATATTAATAATACAGGCTGTTAAAAATTATTGTGAAGGTTGGATTCCTCCTGTTATATATAAATTAAACAATTCTACAGTATTTCAGAGATTTGTGTTTTAAGTACTTTTATACCATTCTATGGGGTAAACCGTCTGGTCCTGGTGATTTTCCTTTTTTTTAATTCTCCTATAGTTGTATTAAATTCCTCTATTGTAATTTCTGTGTTTAATTCCTCCTGCTGATCTTCTGTAATTTCTGGAAGAGAAATTGTATCTAAAAATTCCCTCCCTTCCTTTTCAATTTGACTATATTTTTTCAGATGTGTATAATGCTTCATAAAATTTACGAAATTCTTCTACTATATCCTCAGATTTTGTCAGTATTTTTTTTTTCTCTATGTCTATTTGTAGAATTTGCTTCTTGGATTTACCTTTTTTTAACTAATCTAGCTAAGTATTTCCCTGCTGATCTAAATAGGCATATATAATTTGAGTAAAATATGCTAATAAAATAGTTTTCTTACCATTTGTCAATAAAATAAAATGTCTCCAGATTTCATATTAAAAATCTGGTCACCTTACGTGGGGGCCTCAGCCACAAACCGCTACAACTAGAAGCTTGATGGATTTACAGACTAAATACCCTAAGCTCACATTGATTAAACAGCCAAATTTAATGCACCTGCTTTCCTAAAATATGGTTGGTGAGTTATAGGTGTGATTGCCTGGGAAATGGATGTTTAATCTGGTTCCCAGCAGGATCCTTTTCCTACAAGGTGGACTTGAAGGGATAATCCTGACATCCCTGTAGTTTTCACTGACCGCACTATGGGGGGGCTTGATGCTGTTATAAATTTGGGCCTGCTTTGATTGAACTGTCTTTTGGGCTTCTGTGATATATTGTAAGTAGTCTGAACATTAGCCTAAAGGGACAGTACACTGTAAAATTGTTTTTCCATAAATGTATTTTAAAGACTTGTTATATCAACTGCAGAGTATAAAATATTTGAGAAATTGCATTTTCGGGTTTATTTGTGTATCTGAAGTAGCTGGTTTTGTGCTTTGAAACCACAGCCTATTACAATGGGTTGAGCTTCAGGTAATATTCAGATCTCATTATGTTATCACTTTCATGTACACAGGACTTGCTTCCTTATCTTTTATTTGTCTGGAACACCAAAGCTCAATACATAGAGAGAACAATGGAAAATTATCATTGTATTACTTAACTATCCTGCATCCCACTGAGAGTGTAATCTCTTCTGCTGGCTTTGTATACTTAGCTTGTCAATAAGCATATACGCCAGTATCAAAACTTTCAGTATAGGTTGGAAATCACAAGCTAAATCAGCTATTTCAAATGCTGAAATATGAGTAAAGGAGCTACTTGCAACCAATTTAATACACTCTAGCAGGTAAAAATGGATCATTGGGAATAATTTAAAGGGGAGAAAGTTTTTTGGGTGAACTGTCCCCTTTAATCTTCAGATACATGTTATCAATTAACTACAGGTTGCACTATAGGCTTCAACAGATGATCATAATATAAGAAACTGCACAACTATCCCAGTTAAACTATATATAGTCAGCCACCAATTGTTGGCAATTTCTCCCACTTAAGAAGATGAGAGAGGCCTGTAATGTTCATCATAGGTATACCTCAACTATGAGAGACAAAATGTGGGAAACAAATCCAGACAATCACATTGTCTGATTTGGAAAGAATTTATTTGCAAATTATGGTGGAAAATAGTATTTGGTCAATATCAAAAAGTTCATCTCAATACTTTGTTATATATTCTTTGTTGGCAATGACAGAGGTTCAAAACGTTTTCTGTAAGTCTTCATCCACGGTTGTCACACACTGTTGCTGGCCCAATCCTGCATGCAGATCTCCTCTAGAGCAGTGATGTTTTAGGGCTATCGCTGGGCAACACGGACTTTCAAATCCTCAAAGGTTTTCTATGGGGTTGAGATCTGGAGACTGGCTAGGCCACTCCAGGACATTGAAATGCTTCTTACGAAGCCACATCCTTCGTTGCCCGGGCGGTTGTAGTGTTTGGGATTATTGTCATGCTGAAAGACCCAGCCATGTTTCATCTTCAATGCCCTTGCTGATGGAAGGCGGTTTGCACTCAAAATCTCACGATACATGGCCCCCCCCCCATTCATTCTTCATGTACACGGATCAGTTGTCCTGTTCCATTTGCAGAGAAACAGCCCCAAAGCATGATGTTGCCACCCCTCATGCTTCACAGTAGGTATGGTGTTCTTTGGTTGCAAACTCAGTACTTTCTCTCCTCCAAACACGACGAGTTGTGTTTCTACCAAACAGTTCTACTTTGGTTTCATCTGACCATATGACATTCTCCCAATCCGCTTCTGGATCATCCAAATGCTCTCTAGCATACTTTCAGACGGGCCCGGACATGTACTGGCTTAAGCAGGGAGACATGTCTGGCACGGCAGGACCTGAGTCCCCTGGCGGCGTAATGTGTTACTGATGTAGCCTTTGTTACATTGGTCCCAGCTCCCTGCAGGTCATTCACTAAGTCCCCCCATGTGGTTCTGGGATGTTTGCTCCAGTTCTTTGTGATCATTTTGACCCCCACGGGGTGTGATCTGCGTGGAGCCACAGATCGAGGGAGATTAAACAGTGGTCTTGTATGTCTTTCCATTTTCTAATTATTGCTCCCACAGTTGATTTTCTCACACCAAGCTGCTTGCCTATTGCAGATTCAGTCTTCCCAGTCTGGTGCAGGTCTACAATTTTGTTTCTGGTGTCCTTTGACAGCTCTTTGGTCTTCACCATAGTGGAGTTTGGAGTGTGACTGTTTGAGGTTTTGGACAGGTGTCTTTTATCTGATAACAAGTTCAAACAGGTGCCATTAATACAGGTAATGAGTAGAGGACAGAGGAGCCTCCTTAAAAAAGAAGATACAGGTCTGTGAGAGCAGAAATCTTGCTTGTTTGTAGGTGAACCATATACTTATTTTTCACCATAATATGCAAATAAAATTATTTCCAAATCAGACAATGTGATTGTCTGGATTTTGTTTCCACATTTGTCTCTCATAGTTGAGTTATACCTATAATGAAAAATTACAAGCCTCTCTCCTCTTCTTAAGTGGTAGAAATTACACAATTGGTGGCTGACTAAATACTTTTTTGCCCCACTGTATATATATATATATATATATATATATATATATATATTATATAATATATATAATATATATTATATATATATATATATATATATATATACATATGCACTCATATGGCTGCTTAAGTTAGATTTTACACAATACCCTCATAAGCAGACCAGCATTTCCTATATCTATTTACTCTTTAGATATATAGGTATACAGGGAGTGCAGAATTATTAGGCAAATGAGTATTTTGGACCACATCATCCTCTTTATGCATGTTGTCTTACTCCAAGCTTTATAGGCTCGAAAGCATATTAGGTAATGTGCATCTCTGTAATGAGAAGGGGTGTGGTCTAATGACATCAACACCCTATATCAGGTGTGCATAATTATTAGGCAACTTCCTTCCTTTGGCAAAATGGGTCAAAAGAAGGACTTGACAGGCTCAGAAAAAGTAAAAAATAGTGAGATATCTTGCAGAGGGATACAGCACTCTTAAAATTGAAAAGCTTCTGAAGCGTGATCATTCGAACAATCAAGCGTTTCATTCAAATAGTCAACAGGGTCGCAAGAAGCGTGTGTGAAACCCAAGTGCGCAAAATAACTGCCCATGAACTGAGAAAGTCAAGCGTGCAGCTGCCAAGATGCCACTTGCACCAGTTTGGCCATATTTCAGAGCTTGCAACATCACTGGAGTGCCCAAAAGCACAAGGTGTGAAATACTCAGAGACATGGCCAAGGTAAGAAAGGCTGAAAAGAACGACCACCACTGAACAAGACACACAAGCTGAAACGTCAAGACTGGGCCAAGAAATATCTCAAGACCTGATTTTTCTAAGGTTTTATGGACTGATGAAATGAGAGTGAGTCTCTTGATGGGCCAGATGGATGGGCCCGAGGCAGGATTGGTAAAGGGCAGAGAGCTCCAGTCCGACTCAGATGCCAGCAAGGTGAGGTGGAAGTACTGGTTTGGGCTGGTATCATCAAAGATCAGCTTGGGGGCCTTTTCGGGTTGAGGATGGAGTCAAGCTCAACTCCCAGTCCTATTGCCAGTTTCTGGAAGACACCTTCTTCAAGCAGTGGTACAGGAAAGAAGTCTGCTTCCTTCAAGAAAAAACATGATTTTCATGCAGGACAATGCTCATCACACACGTCCAAGTACTCCACAGCGTGGCTGGCAAGAAAGGGGGTATAAAAGAAGAAAATCTAATGACATGGCCTCCTTGTTCACCTGATCTGAACCCCAATTGAGAACCTGTGGTCCATCATCAAATGTGAGATTTACAAGGAGGGAAAACAGTACACCTCTCTGAACAGTGTCTGGGAGGCTGTGGTTGCTGCTGCACGCAATGTTGATGGTGAACAGATCAAAACACTGACAGAATCCATGGATGGCAGGCTTTTGAGTGTCCTTGCAAAGAAAGGTGGCTATATTGGTCACTGATTTGTTTTTGTTTTGTTTTTGAATGTCAGAAATGTATATTTGTGAATGTTGAGATGTTATATTGGTTTCACTGGTAAAAATAAATAATTGAAATGGGGTATATATTTGTTTTTGTTAAGTTGCCTAATAATTATGCACAGTAATAGTCACCTGCACACACAGAATATCCCCTAAATAAGCTATTACTAAAAACAAACTAAAAACTACTTCCAAAACTATTCAGCTTTGATATTAATGAGTTTTTTTGGTTCATTGAGAACATGGTTGTTGTTCAATAATAAAATGAATCCTCAAAAATACAAACTTGCCTAATAATTCTGCACTCCCTGTAGATGACATAGCTATAGAGATATATCAAGAGTAAATTTATCATAGGGATCCCTGGTCATCTTCAGTTCTATAATACCAAAGCATCAGCAAGTGGGTAATTCTTATAAATGTGCACCAATAGTTTCTGAAAACTACAAGAACACAAGATTCTGAATAAAAATAGATCTAGCCATAAGAAGAGACTAAATTCAGTGTCATAAAGATTTATATGAGCAAGTACAATTTTGAAGGCAATGAATGTATAGGGCAGTATAAAACTAAAACAAAGGACATTCTGGTAAAAATTAGGATGATTAATTAATTAGTAACAACTTTGTAAACTCTTTACAATTTAAAACTCACTGAGAATTAAAGCCTTGTGTCTTTCACAGGGTTAAGTTCTCCCTAGTGCCACAATGGATAGTGGCTGCTTCCCTCAGTGATGTCAGAGTGCAGAAAGTTAAAGGGACACTCAACTCAAAATTAACATTCATTATTCAGATAGAGCATGCAATTTTAAACAATACTTCCAATATACTTCCATTAACAAAATGTGCACAGTATTTTCATATTTAACTTTTTGAGTCACCAGCTCCTTACTGAGCATGTGCAAGAATTCACCAGAATAAACGTGTATGTATTTGTGATTGGCTGATGGCTGTCATATGGTACATGTATCCAATTTGTGATTGTCTGATGGCTGTCACATGTTAAAGGGGGAGTTGAAATAGACATTACTTTTAAAATTGTCATAAAAAAATCTATTACTCATTTGAAGTTCAGACTAAGAGCTATCTTGCATTTTTTGATTATGCAAATCTAATGTGTTGACTGGTAATTTAATGGAAATCCTGAGAAGGCAATCAATTAAGAGCTCAACCATCAACATATTTAAGGGAGCTCAGGAATTTTTTAGCCTTTTGCAGAGACTACATCTGCGGTCAAGAGCCAATGTGCATGCCAAAGTCGCCAATGAGATCTATAGCTACGTTTTGTGCTAAAGGCAGCTTGGCCCCCCTGTGGGGGTGGACCTTCAAGGGCTGGTCGCAGTCGCAAACTCTGCATCCCCAGTAGTTACACACCTGGCTATAGCTTTAAAAGCTTTGTTTGTTGAGTTGCACTGTGTTGTCTTGTGGAAGGGGGAAAACCTAGAAACATCACATTTGTAATAACCTATGTTCAAAATTCAGTGAGTGCGGACATTTTACCCCGGTACCTCATTGATTCTTGCCTGCACCCTGGTAGCTGTGTTGGAAATTGTAGAGTGGGCATTTCTTGGATAATATATATATATTATATATTTATATATATATATATATATATTATACACACACACAAACAGCTATTAAGAAATTTGCAGTGGGCAATGTAAGAAATTAAAATGACTAATTAGGGATTAGTAACTTTTCCATTTCTTACTAGTAACGAATTATTGTAGAGAGAAAAGAAATATATAGGAGTTAAAAAGTTAACACTGCAAGCGCAAGATAAAATCACATCATAGGAAATTACGATGGTCAAATTTCACAAGTATACTTATTAAAGTGAAAGTAAATCCTAGCGTTGTACAAACGCTAGGATTTACTATTGAAACAAATAAAGGGCACTATCATTCATGAAGTATAAGATACTTCATGTAGAAAGCTCCTTTATTTGATTCAATCAATCGTCGTTTTTAGCTGCCACAGCAGCCCACCACTAAAAAATTTTTTGGCTAAGAGGTGACGTTTTCACCTCTTAGCCAATAGCCGTGCGGTAAATCCAGCTTGGCGCCCATGAGAGCTGGATTTACTGCACTGCTATTGGCTAAGAGGTGAAAACGTCTCCTCTTAGCCAAATTTTTTTTTTTAACCAAGTTTGGTGCTGCTGTAGGAGCTAAGAGCGGCGATTGATTGAATCAAATAAAGGAGCTTTCTACATGAAGTATCTTATACTTCATGAATGAAAGTGCCCTTTATTTGTTTCAATAGTTAATCCTAGCGTTTGTAAAACGCTAGGATTTACTTTCACTTTACTATAGTCACTACCATAGCACTAATTAAAACATTTATTGAATGATATTATAATACCAAAAAATAAATTGCAATATGTCAAGAACAAAGGGAGAAGGATAACTTTTAAATATAAGTGTTTTGTGAAGCATTTAAGTAAGGGTGTGCATATCAAATCACCCTAAACATACACATGCGCTAAAGTATAAAGCAAATGTATCTGTTTATAGACTTATAAATGATCCTATTACTCCCTTAAGTAAACAAAAACAGGAATAGTTTTAGCGACTTACCTACTATGTTAGTAATCTCCATCAGATGTAGCAATATTTAATTGCTGAAACAAAAATTACAACCATTTGTTACTAGTTAGTAAAAATATTTACACAGTACCTTTCTGTAACTAGTATTTCTATGTGCAGGGTGCCTGAAGATGATTATACAGTATTAAGTTAATGGGAATAAACTATAGAGTTTTGGTAACAACATCCATTCATAACTCCGACATTCCCGGGAGCTATATTATGTTTAAACATTATCTAGATTTTCCCATCCATAACTTCCCCACACACAAACATAAATAGGAGTGCAAAACACCCCTAACACGTGTTTCACATACACACTTCTTCAAACAATTTATTATGTTATAATATCATATTTTATGGTATTAAGAAATGTGGGAGTGAGTTTTTATAGAATATACATGTCTTTTTCGCCATTGAATTTCCTAGTTTTTTTAACATGAGGTTAAAATGGTTGCTTGTTAATTATGATGTGTATCCAGGGAATACAGGGGATTACCCTGAAGAAAGTACATATGCTGTGTATTAGAATTCAAGGGCGACATTCATCTGTACTTCATATATTTCCTCGATAGCTATAAAATACACATGCCACAGTGTGAAATATGACCTATGCTGTCCCACCAGAACTTTACTATAGCTGTGTTGTATATATATATATAAAACATTTTTACACACATATAATAGTATATATATATATATATATATATTACTATATATTATATAATTTTTAAATACACACACACATTTTTTTAAAAGTCATTACATTCTACATATTTTGTTGTCGTTCGTACAATACCAAAGCAAAGCATTACCATTTAGAAACAGATACATTTGGAGCTACAGTAAGATCTAAGCAAGATGCTATGACATCTGGGCTATCCTGCTGTGAAAACTAAGATGAGAGAAGTCAGCGAAAAGCTTCTGATTATGGAATAGCAAACGCAGCCCTTAACTCCCACACAGGTTACAGCTTTCATAGCAATGGTGCACAAAGCTGTGATGTATCTAAACCATGACTTCAACAGAATGTATCTGTCAATGTGGTTTCTTTGAAAGTGATTACAGAATGGTGATCACTGATCATCCTTCCTTACAACTAAACATCTCATTACGCATAGGTCCTAAACAGAAATGCCTCCACAAACAGATGTGTTTATGATAGCTTCAAATTAAAAAGCAAAAGACACAGGGGAAAAAAAAGCTAGTAGGCAAATGCTTTGCTGCAGAAGCCAATTAATATTTTTTTAAGTTAAAATAAACTAGTAATAAGCAGTTAATGCACCAAAAACATAGGAATTGCTGCTAATTTAGACACACTTGCAACACAAAATTAACACGGCATTCTGAAAAATATTTAATATGTATGTATATTCCCTATCAGAATAGTAACCCACTATCAACTGGCAAGCAAAAAAATCTTGTCTATTTTGATGGAAATTATCCTTAAAAAGTCTGAATATGGCTAAATGTATCCATGTATGGATGAAATATTCAAGTCCCCAAGTGTGAATCTCAGATATTTATAAAGTGTGAAATATAACAGCAGTCAGGGCTCGACCCCTTCTGGGTCTACTCATTGCCTTCCCGGTGTCCCCAGTTAGTATTTCATGGTTTTATGAGAAAGAAGCACATATGACACAGAGGAGAAATAACGTAATAGTATATTTAATCCAGCAAAACAAAATACACTCACATTACGTCTTCAAAAAAATTATAAGGTATTTAGTGAATTCTATTATATCGTTTTTAAAAAGCCACAAAAAAAGATTAGTTGTTCAAATGTGCATAGAAAATGGTATATGTAAAAGTCAAGCATAATCAGTCAAAAAGTTTTCTCAAACAATCCTCTGCATCGTTCTTACCAGTATGGTGGGGGAGTCTTTTTGTAATAAATATATTGACACTTTTCAAAGTTTTTCATATCCTTCTTCATCTTCATAATATTTTTAGGGTGTGCAATGTGAGTGCATTACCTTTATTTTGCATTTTGTTAAGCTGGATTAAACAAACATACTACATTATATTTATCTCTACTGTGTCATATGTGCTTCCTTCCCATTAAACCATGAAATCTATCCAGGGACATATGGAGGACAGTGCAGATGTGCCTACTTACCCAGGAGGTACAAGTCTGGCATCAGAAAGAAGATACTGTGTGACACTTCTATTAATTTACCTCATTCCATTCCAGGTGGAAGAAATGGAGAAGGAACCCTAAAGGTGCAAGAACTTTTATTGCTGCCATATTTGACAATTTTTTTTATCTGAGATTCACACTTGTGGACTGGAATATGTAATCCATACTTGGATAGATTCATCTATATTCAGGCTTTTTTATGATTTAAATAGGGCATGTCATTTTTTTTTTTATCTTTTTTATTTATATCCAGCAGAGTGTACAAATAAATGAGCTCAATCTCCCTGCACCTTGCAGGGCCAGGTGAGATTTATTATATTTACACAGTAGTTAGCTTTAGAACAACAAGTTTCATTTTCTCTTGTTAATAAATTCAAAAAAAAGAAAAAAAAATAATAAAAGGGGAAAAAGAAAAAAAGAATATATTGGTACATCTAGCTGGAGATTTTCCTATTTTCAATACGTAGAATGGATCATTAAGTTCTCTTTAAGTTGAACAATAACACACATATTGCAATCTTATAAGCTAATACTGCATCCAAAATATTAACATAATATAAGGGAGAAGAAGACCAAAGTCTAAATTACCATCTTTACATATTAGTTAAAAGAGACCTCTTATTTAACTTTATGGTTCAAATAAACGGAAATCTGTAAATCTTTTGCAGTTTATAACGAAGCAGAACAAAACAATGGATAGCCACCAACATAAAGAAGCGGCAAAAAAAAAAAAAAAAAAAAGTAATAATATTTCTCTCTCTCTCGATCCCCCCCCACGCCCTCCTGAAGTCACCAGTTATCTAATAAAACTATTTCAGAGTTTCTGAACGGAAAGATCAGATGATCAATTTCTGAAGGTGTAAATATTTTAATAAATTTGGCCCATTTCCTGAAAAAAGTTACTATTTCTTGTTCTGAGTTCAGATCTGTGGCTAGTTGTTCAATTAGAAATTGTTTCTTAAGATAATTCCTTACTTCTACAATTGAGGGTACAAATCTAGTTTTCCATTTTTTAAAGATTAAGTTTCTGGCTGCCAAGATAGTTACATTTACCATCTTGGCATCAGAAAAATTCCTATTGTTAGATATCAGAAAAATAATTATAGGGAGTGTGAGCAAAAAAGATGTAATTTTCATCACTCTGAGTAGCCAGAATTCAATCTTTTTCCAGAATTGATTGAGTCTAGGGCAATTCCAAATCATATGAGCTAAATCTGCTGCTGATAAATTGCATCTTGGACATTTGTTAAAATTATTATGCCATTTATATCCTTTATCCGGAGTAAAATAGGTCTGATACAATAGTTTTATATGGGACTCTCTCCAGGTTTCAGCTATGGAAGACTCAAAAAGTAATCTCAGAGATCTGACCACACATATATTGTCTACTGCATGTATCTCTAGGATGTTTGTCCACTTTGAAGCTATTTTCTCCATGTTTAAATTTCCTTTAATTGAAACAAGATACCTATACCATGGGGCGATAGAGAAGTGCCCTGCTTTGCACAATACATCCAATTATCCAGCTTACCCCAAGATCATTTCCAGCAAAATTTACTAAGAAGATGGGATGCATAATGTCTGGTTTGTAGATAGACAAATAAATCTTTATTCTTAAGTTTAAACTCCTGTTTTAAATCTTCAAAGGATTTAATAATTCCTGTCTCTGAAAAGCATTGAGATACCCAGTGAAGACCTTGATTAGACCATTGTTGTAATATCACAGACTGTGTTCCGTCCTGAAATTCGGGGTTCCCCAGAAAACTTTGAAACTTAGGAATGTTAGTATCTACTTCAGCGCGAGCTCCTATCTTCCCCAAGCTAAAAATTATTGAATATATAGTTGTTAAGATTTTCTCACTTGTTTAGGGATACTTTTAGTCGGAGATGAAGCAGTGCTATAGGCTGTAATGGTGTGGATCATATTTGTTTCAAGCTCATAATCTGAAAAATGATTTGACTCCGCGATCCAATCTGCTGCTATGCGTCCTAAGAAAACTAAATTATACAAATATATGTCAGGCAATGCTAGACCAGCCATTTGCTTGGGTAAATTTAGTCTCTGTAGCGAAATTCTAGGTTTTTTTGAGTACCAGATAAAGTGACGGAGTGCGGTGTTAAATTTTTTAATATCATAACTTTTCAAAATGATAGGGAGATTTTGAAACATATAGCAAAGCTTCGGAAGTAGTACCATTTTGAAGAGCGCAATGCGACCCGATAAAGATATGGGTAAATTCTGCCAGCTCCTCATATAGTTGATAGATTGTGCAAGGGATGATGTAATGTTTAAAGAATACCAATCTCGTGGGTCCGCGGATATCAAATGCCTAAATATCTAAAAAGATTTGGAGACCGTCTTAAAGGGTATTTTTTCAGGGAGTTTTCTGTTTTTCTTAGCCATAGAAGCTCTGATTTTGTTTTATTCATTCTATAGCCTGAACAGGAACCATACAGGTAAATTATATCTAAAAGTAATGAAATGTTCTTACGAGTATTTGATATATATAATAATAGATCATCTGCATATAATGCAACCTTAATTTCTTTTTTATAGATTCTTATGCCTTCAACTAATTGTCTAATTTTATTAGCTAATGGTTCAATTGCGAGGTTAAATAATAGCGGCGATAGTGGGCAACCTTGCCGTGTACCTTTTCTTAGTCTAATTTTTTCCGATAATATTCCATGTATAACTATAGAAGTGGAAGACTGTGAGCATATATTTTTAACTAGGTTGAGGAAATTATTTTTTAATCCAAATCGCTCCAGTGTATCTAATAAGTACTCGTGGCTAACCCTATCGAACGCTTTCTCTGCGTCAATTGCGAGTATTACTGCGTCTGGAGAATCTACCGGGATCCTGTCTTCTGAGTTTTTGAAAAAATCTATGGTCATTAAAAGTTGTCTAATTTTGGCAGCAGAACTTCGTTTGGTTAGGAACCCCACTTGATCTTTATGGATAATCTCATTTAACCCCTCTTGAAGTCTTTTAGCTATAATAGTAGTTAATATCTTATAGTCCGTGTTTAATAATGCGATCGGCCTATATGATTCCCTATTATGTGGATCCTTTCCTGATTTAGGAATGAGTATAGTATGGGATTCCACAAAGTAGGGGGATAATTGAGCATTTTCCTGGTAGTAGAAGTTATAAAGTTTAGTCAGATGGGGGGTTATTAAGGATTCCGAAGTCCTATAGAATTCGTTTCGTATTGCATCAGGGCCGGGAGATTTCTCAAACTTCAGTGCCTGAATAGTTTGAGAGACTTCTAATTCGGTAATCGGAGCGTTCAGCGCGACGTTAAAGTCCTCGCTAGCTCTTATAATGGGTATGTTTTCCCAAAATCTAACCTGAGCTCCTTTCTCAATCAGAGAGGGTGAGTAGATAGATTTATAGTACTCAGAGAAGGATTCTGAGATTTCCTCCGATGTGTTGAGCCGCTTCTTCTCAACCTGTAAGAATTTGATTGTATTAGATTGTTTAGAGTTCTTCACTAGTTTGGAAAGCAGTTTACCGGATTTATTGCCATATTTAAAGAGTTTAGATTGATATTTCAACTCTGACTGTATTGAGTGGGTGGTCATAAAGGTATCTCTTTCCTGTTTTGCCTTGATATATTTTTTCCAATTTTCCTCACTCGAGGATATCAGATATCTATTATATGAATTTGTTACCGCAGCTGTTATCTGCCTTTCCTTTGCTCGAGAGTCGCGCTTAATTTTTGTTGTATAAGCAATAATGTCCCCTCTTAAAACGGCTTTTGCTGCTTCCCAAAGCGTTGAGGGATTAGAAACTGAGCCTTCATTTATTTTAAAAAATTCCATCAATTTGTTATTAAGCCAGTTTATGTATTTTAAGTTTTTACTTAGATATTTTGGGTAAAAGAAGCGAGCTCGATTTGGCTTAGAGTTTTGAATTGGAATATCCAGCATTATAGGGGCGTGATCTGAGATGCAGATTTCTGCAATCGCCGCCATAGCCCCGGTATGATAAAGACTATCATTAATTAGAAAAAGGTCAATTCTTGATAAGGATTTGGTAGCTTTTGAGTAACAAGTATAGTTCTTAGTATCCGGGTTCTGAGCCCTCCACACGTCCCTAACTGCCAGGTTTAGAAATATGTTATTGTAAATTTTTGTTTCTAAGTTATCCTTTTTGGTCTTCCTTTGTGAGTCCCCGCACCTGAGGGCATGTCATTTTAAACAACTTTTAAACTTTTAAATTTACTTTTATCACCAATTTTGCTTTGTGCTCTTGGTATTCTTAGTTAAAAGCTAAACCTAGGAGGTTCATATGCTAATTTCTTAGACCTTGAAGGTCGCTTCTAATCGGAAACCATTTTGACAGTTTTTTTGACAGTTTTTCACCCCTAGAGGGCATCAGTTCATGTGTTTCACATAGATAACATTGAGCTCACGCACGTGAATTTACAGAGGAGTGAACACTAATTGGCTAAAGTCCGAGTCTGTCAAATGAACTAAAATAAGGGGGCGGTCTGCATAGGCTTAGATACAAGGTTATTACAGAGGTAAAACATGTATTATTATAACTGTGTTTGTTATGCAAAACTGGGGAATGGGTAATAAAGGGATTATCTATCTCTACAAAAATTCTAGTGTTGACTGTCCCTTTAAGGATCCAATGGCTTGCCATCTAAATAAAATAATTGAAATAAGAAACCCAGTAACTGAAGATAAATCTAATTAACACATAGCATAATCTCTGAGTGCCATAGCCCTAGGTGTGTGCGATATAATATGTTGTGGCTTCAATAAGAGGGGAAAAGGGGTAACTCACTGTAACCGCTAAATGGATTCTCTCCCACGGACCACTGGGACCCACCAACCGGTAAAACCTTGTGCTGTAATTGAAGTAGGGACGGCGTCTCTTTCACTTCCTGATGATACAGCTCACAAGTTGTCTCCAGCGCGCTCTTCAGTGTTCTTCGGTTACCCCCTACGTCACACTCATGTGACCTACCCTCTGGCCAATAGTGTACACACTACACCTGCTCCAAACACAGCATCCACTGTAAGTGTCCGGATTAGAACTGGAATGAAGACACTGGTAAATGATGATAATCCAAGCAAAAATAATGATTTGTTCCAGCCACCAATAATTAAAAGACCTTTATTTCTTCATTAATTGGGGTCTTAGACAAACATACAACGTTTCAGACCTGCTATAGGTCCTTAGTCATGTATACTGAACATACACTGATTTATCATTTAAATACTTTACACCTGGTCAATTATTCACCTGTTATCATGTGACCATTCATTATTACATCACTGCAATCTTGTGGCCACCTAGCATATATATTCCTATTACAGATAAGCATTCTGAATAGTCACATTGAGAAGGTTTAAATATCAAACAATGTTAAAAGATAAAACCATATGTACAAAATTAAAATAGAAGAAATATTACACACAATATGCAGATGCTATTTACTTGTTTTATAAATGCTAATTTAAACTCTTTCATTCTAGAGTTGATTTTATAAATTTCAAAAAATTGCTACTGGAGATTATATGGATTACTATCAATTTAAACACTATAGGCCAACCTTGAAAATACTTTTTCCTCATTTCTCTTTAGTATTTTTATATACATAGATAATTCTCAGATATTTCCATCAAATTTACTTAGCCCATTAGAAAGAGTTATTGTAGGAAAGATACCTTAAAGTAAAAAATGCAGGTATCATAATACTCAGCCCATTAGAAAGGGAAGATTTACCCATCTCCAGAGATGTTCCGGAAAGGCAAATATTTAGTAGAACAGACTCCAATCGAAGTCTTTATTCATACCCTTAGGTATTAAGCTTTCCAATTTGTATATCCAAAACATCTCTCTTGTTTTTAGTATATGTTCTCTATTACCTCCCTTCCTTGGTCTATCAATTTGTTCAATTATTTGGAATCTGAGCTGACGGATGTTATGACCCATAGAGAGGAAGTGAGAGGAAACAGTAGCCTCTTTGTTCTTACATCTAATATTAGACTTATGTTCTGTTATCCTCTCCCTTACCTCTCTACATACAGTAACATGACCTACAAGTAAGATATTTATTAATTTTGTAATTTTGTATTTCCTACCATTTATGGGGTGAAAAAAATGTTCACCTTTGATCATTGAACTGCAGTTACTGCAGTTCAAACAAGGATAACATCCATCTTTCCTAGGACCTATAGTCTTCTGCATGTTCAATCTATTACTACCTATATCAGAATGTACAAGGGTATCTTTGATACTTCTATTTCTTCTATATGCTGTCATTAGATTTTCTTTAAACTCATTCACTTGGGGGTTACAGTCCCTTAGGATGTGCCAGTGCTTTCTTAGAATATTATTAATTTTCTGACTGAATTTATTGAACTGTGTTACAAACACTAGACGATTTGTTTCTTTACTTTTACACTTCTTGGGTAGTTTTTCATTATTGACTACATCTAGTTGTTCCTCATACGCCAACATTTTCATGAATAGCTTTGAGGAATACTTTGTATATCCTCATGGCTTGTTCCAGCTCTATGGTGCCTCCTGGTGGAGGTACATTGATGATGTGTTTGGCGTGTGGGGGGGTGACGTTGGTAGCCTATTGTCCTTTGTTGAAGATTTCAATAATTCTGTTAATGGATTAAAATTCACTTTAAATATGAGTGAAATTGGAATTGAGTTTCTGGATACCTATGTATACTTTAAGGATGGTTTCTTAAAAACAGATATCCATACAAAAGACACAAATAAAAACAATATATTGAAATATGGAAGTTACCATCCTGACAGTATCTTTAGGGCTATTCCAAAGGTTGGAGGAGATGGCTGATAAATTCATTAATAGAGGGTATCCAATATCACTAATCAAGGAACAACTAGATGTAGTCAATAATGAAAAACTACCCAAGAAGTATAAAAGTAAAGAAACAAATCGTCTAGTGTTTTTAACACAGTTCAATGAATTCAGTCAGAAAATTAATAATATTCTAAGAAAGCACTGGCACATCCTAAGGGACTGTAACCCCCAAGTGAATGAGTTTAAAGAAAATCTAATGACAGCATATAGAAGAAATAGAAGTATCAAAGATACCCTTGTACATTCTGATATAGGTAGTAATAGATTGAACATGCAGAAGACTATAGGTCCTAGGAAAGATGGATGTTATCCTTGTTTGAACTGCTGTAACTGCAGTTCAATGATCAAAGGTGAACATTTTTTTCACCCCATAAATGGTAGGAAATACAAAATTAATAAATATCTTACTTGTAGGTCATGTTACTGTATTTATTTGATCAAGTGTCCATGTGGTTTGATCTATTTGGGCGAGACCTGTAGAGAGGTTAGGGAGAGGATAACAGAACATAAGTCTAATATTAGATGTAAGAACAAAGAGGCTCCTGTTTCCTCTCACTTCCTCTCTATGGGTCATAACATCAGTCAGCTCAGATTCCAAATAATTGAACAAATTGATAGACCAAGGAGGGGAGGTAATAGAGAACATATACTAAAAACAAGAGAGATGTTTTGGATATACAAATTGGAAAGCTTAATACCTAAGGGTATGAATAAAGACTTCGATTGGAGTCTGTTCTACTAAATATTTGTCTTTCCGGAACATCTCTGGAGATGGGTAAATCTTCCCTTTCTAATGGGCTGAGTATTATGATACCTGCATTTTTTACTTTAAGGTATCTTTCCTACAATAACTCTTTCTAATGGGCTGAGTAAATTTGATGGAAATATCTGAGAATTATCTATGTATATAAAAATACTAAAGAGAAATTAGGAAAAATTATTTTCAAGGTTGGCCTATAGTGTTTAAATTGATAGTAATCCATATAATCTCCAGTAGCAATTTTTTGAAATTTATAAAATCAACTCTAGAATGAAAGAGTTTAAATTAGCATTTATAAAACAAGTAAATAGCATCTGCATATTGTGTGTAATATTTCTTCTATTTTAATTTTGTACATATGGTTTTATCTTTTAACATTGTTTGATATTTAAACCTTCTCAATGTGACTATTCAGAATGCTTATCTGTAATAGGAATATATATGCTAGATGGCCACAAGATGGCAGTGATGTAATAATGAATGGTCACATGATAACAGGTGAATAATTGACCAGGTGTAAAGTATTTAAATGATAAATCAGTGTATGTTCAGTATACATGACTAAGGACCTATAGCAGGTCTGAAACGCTGTATGTTTGTCTAAGACCCCAATTAATGAAGAAATAAAGGTCTTTTAATTATTGGTGGCTGGAACAAATCATTATTTTTGCTTGGAGTGCTTGCAGGATAAGGCAGATCCTGGGTTCCGTGCCCCACAAGCCACATATTCCTTGGTGCTGTTTTCCACACTTTTCTTTGAGGAAATGATGATAATCCGACACTGAGGTATAAATAAAATCCATATCTTTATTCTGTATCAGTTTTAAAAACTCTTAAGGAAACAGCAGTAACCGTCGATAGGACTGGCATTCACAGGTGTAGCACTGACGGGCTAAGATATGGATTTTATTTATACCTCATTGTCAGATTATCATCCTTTACCATTGCCATCTAAATAGCCTCAAACTATGTTGGTTGTCATTGTTATATACAGTTTGTAAATATTGTGCACTGCGAACAACTTAATATGACTATTCCATATCATGCACTGCACCCTAGGGAATTGGATATAGCAACATTCATTTTATTTTTGCAGCACATATTTTGAGCTTTTATTTTTGTACTGATGCCACTAAGCAAAGCCTGTCCTTTACCTGGTATGATTTTGCAATAAGAGTGGTAATAAGTAGAGGCAAAGGTGTCAATCTGTGAGTTTGATTTTTTCTCTTCAATATATACTGACTGAATATACTGGCATGCAGTTCTCACTGCCAAAAGGACATGACAGAAATGACCTATTGTCAGGCTGGTAAACCTTTCACATTTTCTTTTGTCTGGGGTTTGGCTTAAATCTTAGATGTTCTTAGATATCCTCATTGCAGGGAATGCTATCAATATAAATTACATCATTCATTCTCAAGCGCTCTAAGAAAGTATTTTTCTCAAGAATTATAAATATGCATTTTATATATATGATGAAGTTTGCTTGTCACTACAGGAACTTCTATTTGCAAAGTTAAAACTCCTAAGAAAATGAAGAAAATTAAATTACCAAAAACTTAATATCAGAGATTAAGATCTTACTGAAGTACAAGGGGACAATTTATTAAGCGTATCATGTCCGTCGCACATCGATTAATGCTGACAGCATTTATGCAGCATTTTTGCATTTATCATTGCACAAACAGTTCTTGTGAACTGCTTGTGCAATGCCGCCCACTGCAGATTCAGCAGGAAGTGTCAATCAGCCCGATCATATAGGATCTGGCAGATTGATGTCCGCAGCCTCAGAGCAGGCGAACAAGGTTAACAGGGGCATCAAACTCCTTTCGGAGCATGATAATTCTGCCCCCAAGTATGAAGAAGCAGAGGTAAATATTACGATGTCACTGAAATATGAAAAAGAAGGGAAATATTTTCTGTCAGTACTCCTCGCCTTTTCAGGTTGCACCATCTGGGTGCAAAGAGCTTAAGGGGGATATTTATTAAAGTGTCAACTGAAAATATGCTTGAATTCCGCGTTGTATTTGTCGCGAGATTGATTCACCGTAGTTATCAAAGTGCCAAGATCATCAAATGTTGAAATTTGTGACGTAATATACCCTCCCACGATCTCAATCCAACGCAGATTGATGTTTGTGTCTTTACAGATGTTTTGAAGTCACATTTGACTCTATTTGACCATTTTCCCAATTTATCAAACATTTAACAGGTACGCTTGCATCTATTCCGACGCAGCGCACCTAGTTTTCAATCCGCCACCCTTGAGGTCGTGGATGCCATAGAAATCAGTGGGAGTCTAAAAACACAGAAAGCTTATGTTCGATGCTGCAAGAAAATGAAGTATATTACAAAATAAATGGAAATTAGAAACTTTATCAAAATGTTATACCCTTTTTAAATCAAACAATATTATTGTTCCATAATTAGTGCACTAGTTAGTAGATATAGGGATAAAAATGAAAAATACATTACTACAACTTTGTCTCTCATTACAAAGCAAGGGGACAATATTATTTCTCCAAATTTTTTGAAAAGTTTTGCCCTAAACTTGTCGCAATAATAGATATAGAGCTAAAAATTACATAAATACACAACATAATATCGCTAACTTCCTTTTTATTTTTTGGAAAAATCTATTTGCATCATGTTTACGCCATATAATACAAGTTCCACTCTCCAATTTTGACGCAACACTTTTCGCACCAATTATGACGCAAACTCCTAAACAACCCACACACTAGTGAATTTTTCAACCACTTTTTATTGGAATATGCATAATCACATGATTTATGACATCAGCCAATCTGATTCAAATATACATTTTAAACTATCAATAACTAAACAAATTGCTTGATACTTGTGCAATTGATCACTCATCAGAACTTGTAAGTGCCATTTGTTACATTGTATATTATACTTTGAAAGTATGTATATGTGAAATTAGTATTAAAGATAAACATTGATGCTGACCTTAGGACACACAGTGTAATATTTTAGACAATGATTTTAAAATTCGAATTGATGTTTGATTTAATATAATCCTAAACTAATAGCTCAAAGGGATAGCCCACCTAACATTAAACTGTCATGATTCAGATACAGCAGATTTTAAAACTAGATTGCAACCAGGAGGGTTTACACAGGTACAGAGAGAAAACTGGCCCAGCTCTTAAAATATCCATTGATTGCAAATAAATACATATGATACCCTGATTACATGTTATATTCGCAATTATTCCTGCTCAGAATAATACTACATTTATACTATATACATATAGTGGTATACTATATACATATAGTGGTATAAATAAACACAGAGATAGGTTAGGGAAATATAAATATGTTTGCAAAAGATTTCTGACATAACACACACACACACACACACACACAGACACTTTTGCATACAACTATATATATATATATATATATATATATATATATATATATATATATATATATAGTTGTATGCAAAAGTTTACGCACCCCTGACAATTCCCTTTTTTTTCATTTATAAATAATTTGGTGTTTGGATCAGCAATTTCATTTTGATCTATAAAATAACTGAAGGAGACAGTAATTTTTCAGTAGTGAAATGAGGTTTTTTGGATTAACAGAAAATGTGCAATATGCATCCAAACAAAATTAGACAGGTGCATACATTTGGGCACCCTTGACATTTTGTTGATTTGAATACCTGTACTACCTTGCACTGCTTAATTGGAACACACAATTGGTTTGGTGAGCTCATTAAGCCTTGGACTTCAGATGCATACAATCATGAGAAAAGGTATTTAAGGTGGCCAATTGCAAGTTGTTGTTCTCTTTGACTCTCCTCTGAAGAGTGCACACATGGGGGCCTCAAAACAACTCTCAAATGACCTGAAAACAAAGATTGTTCAACATTATGGTTTAGGGGAAGGCTACAAAAAGTTATCGCAGAGATTTAAGCTGTCAGTGTCCACTGTGAGGAACAAAGTGAGGAAATGGAAGACCACAGGCACAGTTCTTGTTAAGGCCAGATGTGGCAGAGGATGGTGAGAATAGTCAAAAACAGCCCACAGACCACCTCCAAAGACCTACAATATCATCTTGCTGCAGATGGTGTCACTGCGCATCGTTCAACAATTCAGCACACTTTGCACAAGGAGAAGCTGTATGGGAGAGTGATGCAGAAGAAGCCTTTTCTGCACGCACGCCACAAACAGAGGCGCTTGAGGTTTGCAAACTCACATTTGGACAAGCCAGCTTCATTTTGGAAGAAGGTGCTGTGGACTTATGAAACAAAGATTGAGTTATTTGGCCATAACAAGGGGCGTTATGCATGGCATCTGTGGGGTGATTTGAAGTGGGCTGTCCATGCTCGGCAACCATCAAACCTAACTGAACTGGAGATGTTTTGCAAGGAAGAATGGTCCAAAATACCTTCATCCAGAATCCAGACACTCATTACAGACTATAGGAAGGGTCTAGAGGCTGTTATTTCTGCTAAAGGAGGTTCTACTAAATATTGATGCAATATTTCTGTTGGGGTGCCCGAATTTATGCGCCTGTCTAATTTCGTTTGGATGCATATTGCAGATTTTCTGTTAATCCAATAAACCTCATTTCACTACTGAAATATTACTGTGTCCTTCAGTTATTTGATAGATCAAAATGAAATTGCTGATCCAAACACCCAATTATTTATAAATGAGAATCTTGGAAATTGTCAGGGGTGCTTAAACTTTTGCATACAATTATATATATATATATATATATATATATATATATATATATATATATATACACATACAAGTATTTGCAAAGATATATGTACAAATTATAGAATTAATAATCATTTATAAAAAAAAACATGAGATAGAAGCATATTATGACTTCTAGAAATACAAATACACATTAATTTATGTGAAAGTATCATATAACAAATAAATATAAAAATAACTTTCTATGAGATATTGTTTGTTGAGGTATAAATCTATCTATTTCTTGGACATTAAGAGATGAAAAATAAAAGATAAGCTTTAGAGAAATGTGCTTGAGCATGGACAGTAATGAAATGGTATAAATAAAGTTGGGAAAAACCCGAATAACCACGACATCGATGACTGTTAGTTCACAACAGTCCGCTGCTCATTGTGCCGTACTGGACGCGTGTGTTTTTAACGTTTTTTTTAATAAATAAGGGGATTGTATGTGGATCCACGTCAGCAATGTCTGGCGAGCGTATTGACGCCGGCGAATGCACTGAGATTGACACTTTGATAAATATACCCCTAAGAGTTGTCATTTAATAATGATCAAATCTGGATGTTAAGCTAACTGCAAACTACTGCACAATCTCATCCTCAACTCATCCTAAACGCTGCAGAAGAAGAGCACTTGGCTGCTTTAATTTGGTTGACTTGAACAAAAAGGAAACTGACTAGAAAACTGGCTTCACCAAACTGTATTATGATTTTCTGAATTTTTTAAGTTGTTGGCACAAACTTGGTTAAACTGACTTTATAACTGACTTTGGGCTTTATGTTATTAAAACTACAAATAAGTTAAATTGTTTTTCAAAATATTTTAGTAAAAAGATATTTAAAGTGTGAATATTTGCCTTTAAAAATTTAAAGGGTGGCGTGCTTGCAATTTTATCGTATTTAATTATAATTCCATGTAAAATACTGTAAGATTTTTTTCTCTTAAATATAGGTGTATAGGTAATCTAAATAACTGTTATACTTTAGGAGGCCCACCACAATAATCTTTTGGGTAGAGCTCAGCATCAATTATAGTATTTTAGAGTTGGACAAACTGCTGAAGGTCGTTGATTAGGTGAATATTCTTGCGAAGGCTAATTTATCTGGCCTAAGCAGAATGTACAGCTGCGAAATTTAGACCACAGCATCAAGTTAGTTAAAGGGCCATAATAGTAATGTAGGGCCAATAGTCTTACAATTACATACTGCAACTAAATAGTCATTTTTGGACTATTATGGACCTTCAAGCATAGATTTACATAGAGACAAAGTATTGGTGATTGAATTAGCGATTCTCAATTAGTAATTTGTCTTCAAGTTTGTCATAGAGAGTAAAGCAGATGTCCCATGGACTTTCACAATAAATATTTAATTAGAATATAACTTGCATCCACAAATGTTATCCTATCTGAAAGTCTCTTTCTTGATGTTGGCAAGAGTTCAAGTTTTGCTGTTGAATTCATTGTATGAGAAGCAGACATTGTATAACATTAATCAAAAGCATTCAGAAACCGAGAAAGAGAAACATGTTCTCTACATTTCCTTAGTTAAAATAAGACCCCAGCTTTATCTTGTATCTATGAAAAAACCATAATGATATGAACAGAAAAAAATGCTGCTGTGATTTAAAAAGACACAAAAAAGTAAAACAAAGAAAAAGAATCCTTAATAGTGTATGGATTAAGTTGTAAAATGTGGGATGTACAAAGCTCCTGGCTTCATAGATTTTTTTTCTCTTTATTTTGTGGTTGATTTTAATGGCAGAACAAATTGTTTTTAAAGGGACATTGAACTATAAAATGTTCTCTCCTTTTATTTGTTTCCGTTGATCAATTTTAGCTGCTGGAGTGCATACAAATAGCTCTTTTACGTTTATTTTATAATTTCAAATGCTTTTGTCTGTTGAAACTGCCCCTTATACTGAACATTTTGAGTACTATAGTATTGGCTATAAAAATGCTATATAAGAAGAGGCAGCAGGAAAAATAAACCTCCCACAGTGTCAGTGATAGAAGAGAGATTCCAGCCTATTTGAAAGGCTGTTCTCACTGCATGTTTGAGTGAAGTAATCTCTAATCAGCTGCTTGACGGAGCATACTGAACAGTAAAGTTGAATTCATTTGAAGCATCAGCAACATTTCCATGTCTTAATTTGACTAATTAATCTTGGTGAGAATGACCCTCAAGGTATGAGCATGAACATTTTATGATGTCCTGTATCCAACTGGGAAAAAAAGAGTTTGCAGCTAATTTTGGGCCAGATTACAAGTGGGTGGCTAATTTATTGTGAGCCCGCAAATGGTAATTTTTTGCCCGATTATGGGCATGCGATAAAATATCAGCCATTACAAGTGGCGTGTTATTGCTACCGTGTGCTTGCGGTAGCAAGTAGAGCTCAAAAAATTAACCAGAGGTCAGACTACTGGTAATTATTTAACTGTTCCCCAATTGCCAAAATAATTAAGTGTGTATTGGCTTTATTAAAATAAAAATATTAGTATCTGTTTTATATTTTATTTTTTAAACTGCCCTAAGCAGTTTAAAAAATAAGTTTTTGGGGGCTAAAATTGGCAAGTGCCTTTATATTGTGATCTATGGGGAACTGTGTGTTCCCAGTAAATCTATATGTATATGCTTATATTCATATATATTTATGTGTTAATATGTGTATATTTGCTTTCCATCGCTGCATGACTTACCCCTTTGCTGCGCTAGTTTTCATGCTGTGACGGCATGAGAACGAGGCTCCTGTTTGAGCCTATGGAAGCACGCACTTGTGAGCGCAATGCTTCCTTGCAATGCAAACACGATTGCACTTCAGTTGTAATATCAGCGCACATTTGCATGCGCTGGTATTACTAAGTTGAGGGCAAATATTGCTTTTGAGGATGAGATATATCATATTTTGCGCTCAACTCAAAGGGTGCCAAGCCGGATTTACCCCACGGCTATTGGCTAAGAGGTGAAAACGTCACCTCTTAGCAAAACAGCAATCTGCCATGGGCAATTGGGCTGCCTTAGAAGCTCAGAGCGGCGATCACTTGAAACAAATAAAGGAGTCGCAGTGGAGGATAAATAGGAGCGCCTAGGGCTTAGGTATAAACAGGAATCACACTATGATTAAAAATACATTAATTTATTATACCATCTCAATATAAACAAAAATATTAAAATATTAAAATGATTACGACCATTGATTGGAACAAGTTATTTGGACCCTTGTTAGAGGATCTTAGCTTAATTGGATCAGTTTCACTTCTGGTTGTAACAGATATAGAAATTAAAACAGGTGCTGTGCTTAATTGCAATAAGAAATTAAAACAATACTGTGCTTGATCACAATAATAAATTAACTTAACTTAGTTACACAACATATAGTACATATAATTGTGACAAGATAGTGAAAATCGGGGCGGAGCCAACAGCTGAAGGAACCAGACGCATATCCTCATAGCTCCTCAAATACGGCCAAACTTAACATGTATTTAAGGCAAAAAAAGCGAGATATTTTGACATATTAATGGCTAACAACTGATCTTTAACTAATGGTCACCTTCGGTGGTACTTTTGGACCAATCTACCTTATTGTGGCATTCTACGGAGGGGGCCTATATGTTTTAGATGGCGAGACCTGCAGCCCTACTCCTGCTATAGCCGACTTACATTGACCAAACTCAAACTATATACCCTTGGATCATGGATGAGATACGGATGCTTCTCTTCAAGATAGAGAGCAAGATGGAAAAAAACTTTTGTGAACTAGCGCTTATAATCAAGGCGCCATGCACTTTACGAGACACCGCTTTGAACAAGATGGCGGAGGACAGAGCGGAGATACTACAGACACAGGCTATAGAATAAGCTCCTCTCTTGGCTATCAACAATAAGGCCCACTGGATACGGCATGAGACAGGCGACATAGCTTTAAAGCCTACATTATTTATGCCTGAATCAAGTGGCGTTTTTCCTGCAAGCAGCTGCGGTGTGATCACGCAGCGAAGCGGCCCTGACATAGGTCCCTGCTCTCTAGATACTCACACTCTTGAAGCCCGTCTCCTGAATTTGGATGATATGAGAGCTAGTTCTGATACCGACAAACGCCAGTCACGGTCCGTAAGGAGAGCTCACCAAGATCCCCTGAATGGCATTCCAGATCCATGTGTCCTCTCCGGAGATGGAGACACTGACCGAGCACCTT